>NW_020290405.1:0-786 GCF_003184535.1 Aspergillus eucalypticola CBS 122712 | reverse complement strand
TTATTAACTATCCGGAGAATACAAGATTTATAGGAATATTCTTATTATAATATTCTTCTTTATATAGCTGGCAGGGAAGGTAGTATTTTTAAGATAAATATGTGGAAGCAATATGATGATATTGTGTGTGTGTCCAGACTAACTAGCTAACTACGCGAGGAGGTGACTGGGTGGCTAGATAACTAGATCTGAGATCACGTGATCTTATTTCACACCCTCCATTAACAAGGACGTAGTCAGCGGGATTATATATAAAAAAAAACATGAGATTATCTATATTTTTAAAAACAGAAAATAAAATATATATAAATTAAAAAATATTAAATAAGATTTTAAATATAATCTACTATATCAAGTTACTTGATAAAGCAGGAGTAAGCAAGATATTTTTAATAAGATTATTAATTACTTATTTAATTATATTAATATTAATAAATTTAATATTATTAGCACATACTTCTTAATATATAAAATACTATTTAATAAAGATATATTTTATATAAATATAAAACTCAGGGTTCTTAACTAAAGTAATAATAGATTAATTATCAGTATAAATAACAGTGGAATAAGTTATTAAGATAAATATAATATTAAAATATTAGATATTTAATTTAATAAATAATAATTAAAATTAAAATAATTTTTATATTATTATTATTTAAATAATATACTTACTCTTAATTAAGAATAATATAATAATAATTTATTTTTTTAAACTTCATAAGATAGGCCCCCCAGCAAGTTAGAATATATAATTAAAAATAAATATTATATTAAAAAAAT
>NW_020290404.1:0-864 GCF_003184535.1 Aspergillus eucalypticola CBS 122712 | reverse complement strand
TCCCCGTCAACCCGTCGCGGTCCGCGTATTCCTGCAACTTGGCTACCGCTTCTTCCCGTTCGCGCTGCACGATGCTGACGTGCGTGACATCGGAGATCGTCACGCACACGGCCACCACCTCGCGATCGCGCATGAGCGGCATGAACGTGAGGTCCTGCTGCATGAAATCGACGCCGCCGGTAATCGGCCGGTCGTGGTCGAACTTGAAGAGATAGGGGCGCTGCTCCCACGAACTGAACGCGAAGCTGCCGAGCTGAAATACGCTTTCGATCTTGCGCGACAGCCACACGCGCGGCAATTCCGGAAAATGCGTAAACAGCGATTTGCCGACCACCTGTTCCTGCGACAACCCGCTGTGGTCCTGCATGAAGCGGTTCCACATCAGCACGTTCATCTCGCGATCGAGCACGAAGATGCCGAAACCCACACGTTCGACAACCAGGTCGCTCAACGAGTCCACAGGCACATTCATAAGCTGGATAGCAACTCGTCGAGCGCCTCGTTCATATGGCGGATCGATTCTTCGGCCATCAGCATCACGAGGTGCGCGCGGAAGCTCTGATCCTCGAGCGCAAAGTTGACTTCCACCAGCAGCGCAACTTCCCATTGCAGGACGCCGGGCTGGAATACGTCGTCGAGCGTCATGGCTTCGCCGAGCAGGCCCGGCGCGGAGAACACCGGCGTGCGGCCGAGCTGGTCGAGAATGCACGAGACACACGCGCCCGTCAGCACGTTCGCGACGTCGAATACGAGTTCCTGCTGGCTCACCGCCTCGTAGCTCGAACGCGAATAGGGATCGCTCACCAGCGCACATAGCTGGTCGATGCTGTCGCTGCGGCAGATCACCAGCGCTTCGCCCTTGAT